>NC_083113.1:39732267-39779891 GCF_949774975.1 Lagenorhynchus albirostris
AACCTCAGATGGTGTTTTTTTTATTAACAACTTGCTGCTCTCTGAGTGGATGTGTTCCTAATGTCAGCAGTAGTCCTTTTCCCGTTAGGTTTTTGGATAACCCTTACCGCCAGGGAAGTACGATTTCTTGGTCTGTGAATTGTTTACATCCTCATCAAAAATATATCTCTAATGGCACCCTGGGAGATGATTTTCGAAAGAACTTTCCAGTTTACAGAGTTTCAAAAAATCCCCTTCTACACTTTCCACAGTCGATAGGAGGGACAAAATAGCACTGAATCTGCAGTATTTAGCTTACATCATTTGTGCTTTGTTTAATAGTTGCAATAATTTTGACTTTTTAACAAAATTTATCTGGCTGTGTCAGGTCTTAATTGTAGCACACGGGATCTTCGTTGTGGCGTGCGGGCTCTTAGTTGCAGCATGTGTGATCTAGTTCCCTGACCAGGGATTGAACCCGGGCCCCCTGCATTGGGAGTGGAGTCTTAACCGATGGTCCACCAGGGAAGTCCCTAATATTGACTATTTACTGAATTCTGGTGCTGACTAGGTGCTTTACAAACAGTATCCAATTTAATTCTTCTCATAGCCCTGCAGAGGGTATTATCCCCACTTCACAGATAAGGAGACTGAGGTTCAGAAAGGTTAAATAACTTGCTTGAGGCTATGTCATTAATAATGATAACATCCCTAATTTGTGCAATACATGATACCTAGCATATATTGTGCATGAGCTTGTTCCCTAGATCATCTCATGTGCATTTCATAGTAGCCCTTTGTGAGAGCTCTGAGAATTAAGGTAAATTTCCCCAAGACCAATTAGCAAATAATTGGCAGATCCGGAACGCAAAACCACGTCTAACTCCAAAGCCTGTCCCTCAGTCAGGATGGTTATCTCTCTTTGCTCTTGTCAGACATCTCAACATCTCTCAGGCTTGAGCCATCTAGGTTATTTCCCCACAATATAAGTTCTGTGAGAGCTAGGACCTGTGTTTCCAGTACAGGTATGGCATGACTGACATTTGGTAGAGGGTCGATAAACAGGTGCTGAATCATTTAATCTCAATGAACCCAGCACCTCGCTCATGCTTGGCACACGGTCAGTACTTCTTGCCTGTCAGCCCCACCATCCTTCAGCAGAATCCCTGTGCTTTGAAGCTCAGTGGTCCTCAGTGTGCTGACGTCTGCAATATTTTTTTACTGTTTGAGGAAAACAAAGAATTTCAAAGTCCAGCACATTTGCCCTAAAGATTCAAATTGAGTGCCTTTCTGGAGCAATGGCCAAGACAGGGGCTCTTAGGAAAACCCTCACTTGAGTAACACTTGATTTGAAAAAGTGGCCCTGTGTGTCCTCATCCATTCCTTTGGCCTGCTTAGATTTCAGCATCATTTTTAAGCTTCAGACTGAAAGAAAAGACTTTGATTCATGTTCACCACTACATAAAGGAGGCAGGGATACAACTGTTGCTTTCATTAGAAGCCTGCTCTGATCAAGCGCGATTTACACCTGGACCTCGTTCTGACTTTAATTTGCAGGGCAAAAGCAAATCTAATTTAGTTACACGGGGACTTTTGCAAACTGGTACCTAAGAACTTGATGGTGAATTTTGGTTCATATTAAATAAGAACACTGAGCCTATAGGCTCCAGGAACAGAGTGTGATGAAGTAAACTCCTTGAGCCACGGCTGCTTTCTCCTGAGTCTCTAATTCTATTTCTACCCTAGCTGGATGCCAGATTCAAGTTGTCCTCTATTTATAATAAGGCATAAGTTCAGCAAGGGGTAGAGTGATTGATGAATACTTCCACACAATGGTGGTTCTTGGATATATGCCTTCTAGATAAGAGCCCTCTGCAGACAGGCGGCTACAGCTCCCTCCTCCAGCTGTTTTAGCCACATGTGTTACAGCAAACCAGCCAAAGGCTTGGCTTGACCCAGCCAGGAGCTGTGCTTGGCTCTTCTGTCTCCCATACATTGCCCGATATGGATGGTGATGAGTCTTTCCCATGTTTCACCTAAGTTTCCTTGGACATCATCCCTTTTTCTCATTTCCCACCACCCTGGCTCTATCATATCTCTTGGAAAATTGACATATGTCTCCTAACTGGTCACCTGTACTTAGAGTCTCCAACACCAGGTCCATGGAGAAGTGGATTCTTCCAGTAACTGAGGCTGCAGGCATCCTATGGTGTGATGAATCAGTAGTAACTACCAGTTATTAGCATTTACTCTGTGCCAGGCCCTTTACTTAGTGTGCTGCATATATTACCTCATTTAATAATGACAAAACTCTGTGGGAAGGTGCTTTCATTATCTTGGTTTTACAAATGAGAGAATTAAGCCTTGGAGAGGTTGAGTAAATTGCCTAACATCAGTGAGTTAGTACTTGGTAGCCTGGAGATTCAACCTTGGTTAGGTATCCAAGACACTTGACCCCTCTCCTGTTGTGCCTCGCCATACTTCTGAGTTAAATCAACCCGGTCTAGAAGCCCAGCTCTAAAAGATATTGACTCTACGACCAGTGCAAACAATATCAGCTTCTGAGCCTCAGCTTCCTAATTTATAAAATGGGCATTATAGTATTGATTTGGGGAATTATTTTCTAGAATTAGATGAGCTAACGGCTGTAAAGCCCATAGCCCTGGCTCATGCACATAACATGGCTAAAAAAAAGGAAATCATTGGAGACAGTTTACTCTCCGCTAAAAGGAAGATTTGACTTCAACTTATCAGGTAGAGAAAAGATCATTTCTTAAATATCGATATGCATTACACATTATCATATACAGGCAGAAAGGTTCTGTATGGGGGTGAATGCTGCATTCATCAAAGGAAATTGGGATTTAAAGCCACATTTCTTGACTCTTTGCTCTTCTCCCCACAAAATATGACCTTTCTACCTTAAAAAGAAAAATCACCAACAAAAGCAGTCTATGAAAAATATCTCTTTCTACCATCTCTCCAGTCATCCCATTTATCCTAATGCCTTAGCTCAGATTTTCCTGCCCACTGCCTACAATGCAATGTAACCAGCCCTCTTTGCTCTTAACACGCATCTGGATGTTGGGGTCTCTTTTGGGCCATTCGAAGATGGCACATGATGATGGAATGTTCAATCACACATTGAACTGCCCTCCTGCAGTGAAATATACCACCCAGTGCTTAACTGTTTCCCTGCTGCTGTTTACTGAGGGAGCATTGTTACCTCAGGTACGGAACAAGCAATAGAAGGCAGGCTGCGAAGACTAAGGTTTCCTGATGCCTCAGGGAGCAGTGTGATCAGTTTACTTTTTGATGGGCGGTTTTGTGCATCAATTAACCGGGTCCCTGTAAACCCCTTCAACCCAGCGCAATCCGCCAGCTGTTGTAGTGGAAAGAAAGGCGAGGACAATGTGGGCTGCTGGCTCCCCGGGATCAGGTCCATCTTCCCCTTCAGAGAACTGGAAATGAGTGCTGGGGAAAAGGGGAGGGAGACTCAGATATGAGCCCTGTTGCCTCACAGAATTCCTGGCAAGGGAGTGTGATTGCAGCCACCCTGAATGCCACCAGCAGCCAAGAGGCCTTGAGCGTCTTAATTCTGACCTTCTTGGCCTTGCATCTGCTCTCCCAAATCTCCCATCTCTTCCCTTGTGAGACCCTCAACCTGTTATTCCTCCCCAAAGGATGACACTCAGCGGTCCCCCTGAAGCTGAGCAGACCATTCTGGCAGAGACAGTGTATGCATGCATTTACTTGTGGTTTATTCATTTGTTCACCCATTCATTTATCTACAGTGAGTGTGTTGTTCTTGTGGGGAAAAGGTCATCACCAGGGATGAAGCCCTCATTAGAGCTCTTAATATTGTAGGCTACCTGTGAACAGTCAGATAACAACCAAATGGGCAAGATTTTTCAGTCATCTCAGGCCCTCTTAAGAACAGATTCTCAGGTCAGCATACAGAGGCAGCCAGCCCCCTTGCCAAAGAGATTGGTGAGCCCAAGGAACAATGAGGAACCTGGACCCCAGTGTGTCATGGGCACTGTCCTTGGTGCTGGGGATGCAGTGATGAACTCATCACATTCCTGTCCTCAAGTAGTTCACCATCCAACCCATCCTGCTCTGTGAACAATGATGTCTGCAGGAAGGAGGAGGGGACCAGATCCTTGTAGACACTCTTCATACATCAGTGCACTTGGCCCTCCCATATCAAATCAACTTTTGAATATGGAAGAGGAGCGAAGTGGTGGGACCCAGAAAAGACAGCATGGAGGGACTGACCCAGGGGCCAAGTACAGATGCATCTCCTCAGAGCAGAAGGTTATTTCCACCAACATGAAAATGACAGCGTAAGGGGTGGGGGCACCCTGGGCAATAAAATCTTGGAAAATCGGATTGGGTGAGGAGGACATGGATGTGGAGCACAGGGGCACATCTTGAAACAGGAAAAAGGAAGCCAGATGAGGACTAGATAGAGGAAAATGAGACCTCGGACAGGAGTGAATTTCCTATCATTTGATAAGTGTTACCTCTTCTTATCTAAATCTGAATAAAGTAGAGAGGAAGTAAGTGTTTCGTTTTTTTAAAATATTTATTTATTTAATTTATTTTTGGCTGCGTCGGGTCTTCGTTGCTGCACTCGGGCTTTTTCTAGCTGTGGCGAGCAGGGGCTACTCTTTGTTGCGGTGTGCAGGCTTCTCACTGTGGTGACTTCTCTTGTTCCGGAGCACGGGCTCTAGGCACGCAGGCTTCAGTAGATGTGGCACACAGGCTCAGTAGTTGTCCGCGGGCTCTAGAGCATAGGCTCAGTAGTTGTGGCGCATGGGCTTAGTTGCTCCGTGGCATGTGGGAGCTTCCCGGACCAGGGCTTGAACCCATGGTCCCCGCGTTGGCAGGCGGACTCTTAACCACTGTGCCACCAGGAGAGCCTGAAGTAAGTGTTTTATTGGGGGCTGGATTGGCTTGGAAGTCTGAAGCCATAGAATGAGGGGCAACGATAGGCCCTATTCATGGTGGTCCATGATGCATGGTGACCTCAGGCTCTACCAGTCCATTCCACCATCCAGGGGCTCCAGGGCAAGGTCTCAGGCATGCATGTTAGGGCAAGTAGCAAGATAGATGGCAGTGTCATAATCGCAGACAATTGGGAATAGGATCCCAGGCAGGAATTTGGCTTTGATATATAAGGCCAAGATATATAGGGTCTTAGTGAGAGGCTACAATTTGGACAGGTCTGAATAGGAACAGACTGCTAAGAGGGGAAACAGAGGCAGAAGGCTAGAGGTGATGCTGGCTTAGAGGAGCAAGGGTAAAGACAAGGGTTTGATGCCCAGAGTTTTTCCAAGGCCTTGGAAGGCTGGGGCCCACGGCAGAAAGACAAATGCTGGTGTGGCTGGGACAGTGGGACAATGGGTCTGGTTAGGGTTATCTCAAAAGAAGAGCAGATTTGAGGCCTCAGGTCAATATCAACAGTGGTGGCAGTTGAGGGGGCCCAACAGGGACATGGTAGAAAGAAGGCCAGCATGAGAGACTGCAGTCATACTTTACTGGTGTCTCAATGTTGAAGTAAGTGGAAGTCTTGAAGTGGGCAGCAAAGATGACTGTGGGAGAAGGAACAAACACAGGCTTTGACGTCAGTCAGACGTGGGTTTGATTTCCACCTCTCATGATGATGATGATGATGATGGTAATGATGGTGGTGGTGAGGTCTTTCTCATTGGTTACTGTGAGGGTTAAGTGAGATAATGAATGACAAATCCTTTGAGCGTGATAAGCAGTCAATACATGTCAGCTGTGACTACGAAGAAGCCCTGGACTCTTCCCTGTATCAACCACATACCTACCTCTTCACATGGCAGCTGTTGTCCAGCACCTCAGTTCTAAGCCCCAGCGTCCTCTAAAATCACCACCACCACCACAATGGCAACAATGAAAATGGTAGCTGACACTTACAGAGTGCTTATGATGTGTCAGTCATTCTGAGGGCTCTTAAAAAGTATTATCTCATTAAATTCTCAGAAACAGTCCTATGAGGCAGGTATTATCTCTATTTTATGGGTTTGGAAATCCAAGGAACAGAGAGGTTCATTGACTCACAAATCTAGCTCCTCAGCATGCCTGCAGCTTCCTCTGAGGAAGTTTTGTCCTCCAGGCTGTCACTGTTTGAGGCCCCAAATAGCCCCTCTGTGTGGCCCCAGCAAGCTGCAGGATCCTGTCTGATGGCTCCGCTTTCAGAACGGGGTGGAGCGCCTTGTTGGGAAGGCTGCATAAACCTCACCCTTACCATCAGCCGGAGCCTCTACTCTAAAGCCATAACTGCATTCGTCAGGCTGAAGCCTCCGAGTGGTATTAGGGAAAGCACTGGGGATAATTCCTTCCAGGAAAGGGCTCTTTGCTCTGTGATTCATTAAGACTCCCCTCTCAGAGCTGCCTCTTGCTGAGGTGCGCAGCGGCTCATTTTCACAGCCAGTGGGAGCATATTTCTTTGTCCTCCAACCGTAGGGGGTTCCAATGAAGACTTTTGATTTCCATTTTCCCCTCTAAGAGGAAGACTCAGAAGCAAAATTCTCATTAAATATTTATTGCCTTCTCCCCACCGCTTCCTCAGTATGTTAGAACCCAACAAACCTCCTTAATCACAGGGCAGTCAAACCCTTAAGAGCTGGAAGTGCTGAGTGGGAAGGAGGGGTGCCAGACATACAGAGGATCAGTGTGGAAGACCAGGAGGCCTCCCCTAGAGTGGGAGGGGCTCACGCACTGGCCTGGTGACCACAAATGTGGCTTGGAATCAAGCAGATGGCGAATTTGGGGGAATAGAGCAAACCTGCCCTTCTGTGGCCGGAGCTCACCAACACCACGTGGACGCTTAACCCCACCTCTCCCCGTCCTCTCAAATTGTTCCCCACAAGTCACATGCAGATTTTATTCTCTGGTTCTGCTTGATCACATCTCTCATGGGGTTTTCCAGGTTTCAGTTATTGAGTGTCCCAGACAGTCCGACCAGAGTCTCTCCCATATTAGGTGCCGGGAACTCAATGACCCGTGTACTTCTGCTACACTGTGACTATGACAGAAACAATATCACCAGCCTACAGGAATGTTCTGAAGGCTGCTCCCTCCTGGAAGGAATGGGAATGACCACTCTCTCCACCTTGGACATTTTAGCTCTGGACCTTTGAGATCTACACTTTATTTTAGCCTTTTTGGTTGTGATGGTCTGTGTAAAAGCCTGGTCTTTGAATTATTTGATTCCAGCTTCCCAATCAAACCTAAGACCTGGATCCTCTTGACCTCCCATAATTTCAGGGTGCAGACTTCTGCCAGTCAGCCTTACTGAATTCCTCCAACATGGCTGTACCTGAAGAGAAGTGAGATGTGAGCCCAACCTGGTCTGGAAAAAGACTGAGTTTTGCTGAGGGGGCTAGAGGCCTAGAGCCATATCCCCAAGTTGAGGGGGCAGTGCCTAGACCAGGAAGCCCACTCCCTTGATTGAGATCTTCACCATCTCTTATTCTTCCTCAGCTGAGATTGGATCCTACTCCCCAGTGCCACATCTCTACTTTGAGCCCCCCTAGGAGTGAACTGGTGTTTACCTACTGCTGACAACTGTCACTCCCCCAGCCTCTCAGGATACATTTTGCCCAGATACTCTGGCATTAGATTGATGAAACTGACTTCCAGGATTATGTTTTAGTTTTGGGTAGTGCAATGTAATGTTCTTTTTAGCTCTGAAGATGAATTATTTTAATCTTAACAAAAGCCTGTCAAGAATCTTCATGGTAGATGGAGAAATGGAAAACTCAGAGAGGCTTATGTTTTTACCCACTGAAATCACCAGTCAGTACAAACCTGGAAATGGACTCAAGCCTTCTGCAGCCCAGCAAAGGCTTTTAAAAATTATTTTATTGATATTTTGTGTTTCTCTTCCACTTCCTGTGTTTTGGTCTCCTGTCAACACTTTTGGAAAGAGTGTCTAGGAGAAGCTGTTTAAAGTTGTGAGGGCCATCATCATTACAGTGGCCTTGGTCAGACGGGGATGGAGAGGGCTCAGAGGCAAGAGGAAACCTGGACAACAATCTATCAGTTGCCCTGGACTCAGGGCTACTAGAGCTCCAGTGATTTAGGAATCACTGGAAAAGCATCACTAGGCAAAGCTACTTTAATGTCAAATAAATAAATTTTGCAGGTCAAATTCTCACCTGTGACATCTCTCATTCTGTGTATGCGTTTTTAAACTAGTCTCAACCATAATTAGGCAAATGAAGGATGCATAGCTCTAGCAGTTGGTATATAGCACTAACATTTGCAGTCCTGGCATTTGAAGCAGCAGCAACGAGAACAGCAGCGGAGAACATCGCCAAAGGGCCTCTTTAGTGTAGGTAGCACTGGCCGGGAGGCCCTACTATGTTCCAGTCTGATACATCACACCAGGCTAGATGTGTAGGCTGGCAAAAGTCTGCCCCAAAGGGTTGGGTAATGAGAACCTTGGTAGGCTGCTGGGGCCATCCCATTCCAAATGGTGCTCACACAGGCTTAGGAATAAAGGATGGAACAATGGTTATAATCTTTAACAGCTAACTTTTATTTCAAAGGGTTATGATAAGGGGTGATAATACTCTCTTAAACCAAGAGAAAATAACAGTAAACAGTGTAACTACATCTTAGGAGGCCAGTGAAGGTTCTCTCTTTACCAGGACGGTTAGACAGAAAGACAGAATCACCCTAGATCTATCACAGGCTCACTGTGTGCCCTTGAGGAACTCACTTTCTTATTTTGGAACCCTTTTCCACCTCTGAGTAATGTGGAGCCTTTGATAATAGTGTTCTCTCAGCCCTTCCAATTCTAAAATTCTATCAGTTTGTGAAATGCCTTTCTTCTCCACTGGGACATATTTTCAGCTTACCATAGTAGATGCTCACTAAATATTTACCTTATGCTGTGTGTCTTGGGGGGAATAAACACTGAGAAACACTGATCTATTCCATGTCTTTTATTTCATGGATGGGGAAATTGAGGTCCATAAACTCAAGAGTGTGCTGAGATTTTATCCATTGGTTTTGCAGTTATATCCAATTATTACTTTTGTGAATTTTTTTGAAAAATACACAGTGCCTTAGATAATCAGTAGTTGTCAATCTTAACTGCTAAGCAATGTGAAAAATATAATTATCTAAACTCATTCAGAATCACTGTCTTATCTGCATTCTCTCTTCTAGTTAAAAAAAAAAAAATTAGAGTGTGGTCTACAAAGGAAAAGAGAAAAGAAGACTGATTAGTAATTTTTTTCTAGACTCAATCCTTGGAATACATATGAGCTTAAAAATCTATGTGATTGTGTCTTTGTGTTTGAAAAATGAATGTAGAAGTCTATTGCCCACTTACCCATAATATATACTCATTCCTTCACCCAGGCATTAAAACCAGTAATTACAGGATACCTACTATGTGGCACCGAGTCGGAAAGGGCAGAAATAAAGTAAGCAGTTGTCACCTCCAAGTTGCTTATATAATCTCTTGAAAGTGGTAATATGTGTGTGTTAAAGATGACATGTAGCACGTTCCAATTAGGAATCCAAGTTGTGTAGAGAAGAGGAAATTCACTGCTTGCTGGGTGATTTGGAAAGGCATGGTGTGGGAGAAGGGTGTGGAATTCGGCTTTGGAAGATGAGTGGGGTTTTGAAATGCAGATATGGAAGAGGCTGTCGTTGAAACACAGAACAGCAACAATAGATAACAAGGACAACAAGAACACTAGATGTGATCAGGTTTTGTTTTATGGCCTGGAGTATAGAGGAATTCTTTCCTTTCCTTATTCATTCATTTATCCATTCATTCATCTATTCATTCATACAACATATATCTGTTGAGCGCTCCCTCTGTGCTAGTCACTGAATTAGGTCCTGATCACAAACAGACGGAATCACAATTTTTATGGTCCCTGCTTCTGGAAGTTTCCAGTCTGGTGGGCAAGGTGGACTTCAGTATTTTACAGTATTTTTCAGTATTGTACAATTACAGGCTGAGGTGAGGGCTGTGGAGTAACGAAACAAGCTCTTTGAGGGCAGAGACAAAGGAACTCGATTTGGTGGCCTCCATAGGGGTAGAGGCCCTGAGATGAGAGTTAGCAGGGTAAGGAGTCAATTAAATGGGGAAGGATGAGTGGAAATCTGGAACGATGATTGAACCAGAAGGAAAAGGGTATGCAAAGGCCTTGTGGGGAGAGAGGTGATCAAACAATAGCCATTACCTACCTCATTTATCTCAGGGATTATTTTTAAGGCCAGTCTGTCACTTCAGTGCCACCAAAACTGTTTTTTTCCCCAAACAGCAGTGGCTTCCCCAGCTGGCTGCAGATTAGAATCCCAGTAAGGGGTGTGTGTGTCCTTTCTAAAGCTACCAACTCGTGACTTCTCTCCCAGTGATTCTGAGTTCATTGTTCTTAAATGTGACCCAGGTATTGGTAAATTTTAAAATCCTCCCAGGGGCTTCCAGTGAGCAGCTGAGCTTGAGAACCACTAGCCACTAGCTGATCAGATCACCCAGTTCTTGAAGAGTTTAGCTGCTCAGGATCTTGAAAGTGTAGAGGTTGCCAACAGTCAGCCTTGTTAAAACTTACCAGTTGGATCCTATTTTGTACTTCCTGACTTACCAGGAGGACTTTGTTACTATTCTGAAGTTAAACCTCCAGAAGTTGGCTATCAACAAATAAGCAAGCATGACAGGATCCACCTCTCTGACCTCCCTAGAAAGAGTGAGTCACTTCCTTTTCTGTTCCCACAGTGCTTGGGGTATCATTCTAGGCATTTCTGCCTTTTAATTGTGCTCTCTCTCTCTCTCTCTCTTCACCTTCCCTCCCTCCCCCGTATATGCAGAACTGTCGGCCCTTTGGCAATTAGAGTCCTCCTTGGTCCTTCTCCATCTCCCTTATATCTCTTTCTAGAGCTCAGCACCAATTTCAGCACTTAGTTGATATTCAGTAACTGTTAGAAAGAGAGAGATTTTGTTGAAATCTGGGAATTACTATTTTTCAACACCTAGAGCACATATTCAAAGCAAGCCATTGCTAGACTGGGAGGTGCAGAGTTAGTCAAAGGCAGGCCTGGGCCCACAGTCTGACTCTACCCCTCGCTATCTGGGGAAGGGGGGACTTTATCATTACTTATCTGCTTGGAGCCTCAGTCTCCTCATCTGTTAAATGGGGACAGTCAAACTTAACTTTAGGAGAAACTGGGGGATTTTAAAAGGCTCTGTGTGTAAATCACTCTCACTAACTCCCTGGCAGTTAGTAGATCCTATCACATGGGTAGGGAGAACTGTTAATAAAAATAGCCATTACTAAACCCGGGAGGAGCCACACTGATCCAAGTTGTGAATCCCCCCGATTCTAGCCTGGATCTCCCTCCAGGAAACTTAGACTGTCCAGCTCCAGGTTTAGTGTCCCTCCTTCATACACTCTGTGCTTTTGTTTATTCATCTGTCTGCCCTCCTTCCCAGACTGTAAACACTGGAGTGCAGGCACTCTGTCTGTCCTGTTTCCTACTGGGTCCCCAGCTCCAATATAGAGCCTGACCCATCCTAAATACTCAGTCCTAAACTTGCGGCATCACCACCACTCTGACTGATAGAAAAGGGCCTGATGCCCACTTGAAAATCTTCACCCCTGAGATGAATGGTTATTGGTGAGTCACCTGAACCTCAGTTTCCCATGTGGACCATGTAGAGTTGAGTTGGATCATCTCTGTGGATCCTCCACCTGGCCTCTGAATCAAGGCGATTCAAGAACTCTTCTTGCTATACCTGATAACATGGGTCAGGCCCACAGAAGAGATGTGAAAGAGAAATTATTTCCGGCTCCAGCTACTAGACCAGGATTTGTTTTTATGAAATTAATTTGAGCTCATCAGTTTATTGACTTATACATTCATATATTCATTCATGCAGTATTTATTGAGAATCTGCAAGTAATGTTTATTTTACTACATCTTATAAACACGAAGAGGAATACAAGACAGTCCCTGCTGTCCAAAAGGCAGCAGCTTATGGAGGAAGACAGAAACGTGAACCTGCAGCTTTACTGTAATATAGGGTGTGTTCCGAGAGAGATACTCCCTAGGGATAATGCTTGCCCTCAAGAGAGGAACTAAACTATTCTCGTTTGAATGATGGGGGTGGTATGGATCATGGAATATGGAGGACTTCCCAGGTAAGGTACCATATTGAATCAATCTTGGAGAATGAGTAGATATTCTCCAACTTAAAAAGGAAGGAGAAAGGAAGCGTCAGAAGGAAGCACATCCAATACCCCGGAGCTGAGCCACAGCATGGAGTGCTCTGGCGCCTACAAATACATTTCTCTGTGGCTGACAACTAGGATGGAGGTATTGTAGGAGTGAGACGTCTTACAGTGAGAGAGTTAGCCAGGGGCCAAATCCAAAAGGGACCCTGGCGCCTCCCAAGCCTGAGTGATTGGCTTTACAAAGACCAAGCCTCAGCCAGGAATCAGGAGCCGCTTTGGAAAGGGAAACACAGTTTGCACCCTGGGATCTGTGCCTGCTCTTCCAGCTGCGTGAGTTCCAGGGCTGATTCTGGTCTGTGTCCACAGGCTGATTTGGGCGTAGCCTTCTTTGTAACAGATTTTCCCAGCTCCTTATCACAGCTCCTGCTCTTGTTATGGCAACGCTGTGAATGTCTCAGTGGGGTGGGTCATGCCCCTAGATTAGTTATCTCTGCTCCATTGCTCAGTGTTGTTTCAGTTGGCTGGAGGATGCTCTCATCATGGGGAGGAGAGGATGGGAATGCTACTCAGTATCAGCTAACCTTCTTCCCCTCTCACCAAGACGTCACGAACAAACATTAACCTGCTTTAAGCTGAGGTCTAAGACTTGTGTTTGATTCCTCGTGATCCTGGATGCCCAGGACGAATCAACTGGCAGTCCATCAGAGCAGACTACAAGGTCACGATGTGTAATGCCTGATGATGGGCTTTGAGCGTCATGCAGACCTGGGTTCATATCCTGCCTCTGCCACTTCCTAGCTCTGTGTTTCTGCAAAGTAATTAACTTATTTGGTCTTTAGTTTCCTCATTTGTAAAATGAGGACCATAACACCTACCTTCTAAGCTTATTTTTTAGATTCAACAGTGCAAGCCCTTAAAGCACCTTGACAGTATTCTGACATAGACAAGCACTTCGTACACAGCCATCATCATCATCATCATCATCACCACCACCATCTAAAATAAAACATATTAAACCAAGTGGACATTATACAAGTCAGACAGACACAATCACCTCATTCTAGGCTTGGCTCCAAAAAATCACATTGGGACTTTGGACAGGTTACTGGACCTCCCTTGGCCTCAGTTTCTCACCATATACAACAGGGGAGTAGATTTGATGATCTATCTATGAACATATTGAGTTCTGATAACCTGTGGTTTCTTGGATAAGATTGATGCCCACATATACAGTACTCTTTGTATGGATAACCACTCGGTGATAGTTCTGCGTAAAAACATAGTAGTGATCAATGTTATTACATACCTAGAGGGTTTCAGATTAGATAACAAATGCTTTTTCTTAACTTTCTAAAGCTTTCCCTCTAGCAGCTTTTCTCTTGATCTGGCAGAGTGTGTATATGTAGGTTTTCAGCTCTCAGAGCACTTGTCGCACTCAAGGATCCCCATGACCTCTTCAAGGGAGGGAGAGTGCTTCGTTTTCTTTCTCTGTTTTCTCAGCCCCTGTCACATGGCATGGCCCATGGTGATTTATGTGCACATACTTATCAGTCGAATAAATAAAAGAATGAGTGAAGGAGTCAACGAATGAATGAACACACACCTCTGATGGCTCCTCATGTTTACATGGACTCAAGGGATATGCAGGTAAAATTTTTCAGGGCACCGTAGGACCTTAGAGACAAAAGGGATTTATAGTCTATTTCTCTTGTGATGCTGGGAATCTTTCTAGAGTATTCTAACAATGCTTGTCTATGTCAAGGGATGGAGAACCCAGTGCCTCCCAAGGCAGTGCTTTTCACTTTCAGGCAACTATGACTGTAAGAGAGTCCTTTCGTCTGTTACTGAGCCTGCATCTGTCTTCTCTGCTGCAATTTGAAGAGGTAACAGGCATACAGACCTCTCATCTATAGGCTATACAATTGACCATAAGACAAAGCTACCGTGTGTGTGTGTGTGTGTGTGTGTGTGTGTGTGTGTGTGTGTGTAGGGGGAGATGTCATATGATGGGGTCAGCAAGGTCCAAGGAACCATGTTTGACCTTGTGATGGCATTCAGAGCCAACCAGACCTAGGAAAGTAATTCACGCCAACGAAGTTTACGGGATACCAGTACATAAACTTGATCACAATTTATTCATTTTAACTGTAGAACCTTCTTTTTACATCACCAAAGTACACCTGTGTGCTATTCCAGGCATGTGAGAAGTTAGCCTGAACTTCAGAAGGTAGCTTAGTCTGGTGATTCTGAGACCTTGAGAGGTGGATGAGATAACATCTGTCACATCAGAGGCTATCTCTTAGGGGATGGAATAAGGAGGGTCCTCCAGGTCAGATTCACTTTCATGAAAGAGATCCACTACATAAGCTGCCCTTAGCTTCCCTTTTCTGCTGTTGGTGTAGACCATATTCTGTCTATTGCAGGATATGAGAGTTTTGTATATTCTGTGCAATATGGAATAAACCAGATCAGCTTTTTCTGCCCCTTTTCATTGTCAGTGATTGAGTTAGGCATCTGTTTCCAGCGATTGGATCACCGTGTAGCTAGTATTAAGGTTCTGGATATGCCAACACAGTTATGTCATTCTCAGATACACCCTGGTCATCTTGATAAACTCATACCTTCCCACATTCCCTTAGCCTCCCATTTCCTGGCTTTTCTTGGGTTGAGCATGTTTACACATGCATTATCTTTCATTATTTGAGGAATTTTATCAGGATAACAGTCAGAGAGAGGGGCAAGAATGATAGGCTGGTTTCCTCAATATTCCTTCTGGTCCCCTTCTCCCCGTTGACTTCATCTAGTGTAGAGAGATTTTCTAGCCTCCACTGGAGCTAGATATGGCCATGTAACACCCTTCTGCCCAGTAAGCTGCAAGTGGAAATCCTTCACGCTTCCTCCTTCCTCTGCCCTGAACTGCGTAGACTGATAAGGTCCTGTATCCATTAGTAAATCAAGCCTATAGGATTTGGATCCATGTTGTGACTTGGAGTGTTCCAGGCTCATTCCTTCTGCCTTTGGGATCCTCTTGGACTCTTAGCTACACCTTAGCCTCTTGACGGTCTGAGCTCCTGTCTTACCAGCTGCTAAAGTTGTCATGCTGTGTGGCCTGACCCCAAACTCTTGAGAGAGTAACATGGCGGGTGTTTCTCTTGCATGATTACCAGTGGAAGAGACAGATATATAAACTCACAGGACAGGAAATGTGATGGCTTACCAACTTGGCCAAAGCAAATGGAAGAACTCAATAGATAATTTCATTCCAACAAGTCTAGGCATACCAAAGAGGGGAGTGCCTTTTAATCCTAAAGGCATGACACTTTTAAGGTATTTAAAAGGCAGAGTGGTTTAGAGCAGTCTTTGGAGTCAGGTCAATTTAAGTTTGAATATTGGCTCCAGCACCTCCTAGTTGTATTACTCTGGGCTGATTACTTAACCTCTCTCAGCCTTAGTTTCCTCATATGTTAAATGGGAATCATAGAAGAACCTAATTCATAAGGTTGAAAGGACTCCATAAAACGATACATGTAAAGCACTTGACAAAGCATCTGGTATCTAGTAAAGTGGTTAGTAAATTACAGCTATTATTATGATAACTGAGTTATTAATGATTGTCAAGCTATATTGATTATTAAGATATTGATGTTTATTAAGCTTTAATTTTTTATTTAGTAGGGAAAGGTGAAATTTTATATCTAAAATTGGCAAATAATGGTATCAGTGCCCAATAAGGTTAGACTGGGAAGGTTGACTTATTCATCGGTGGGTCATTGTTACAAAGTCACGGTGGGTAATTTCATCATTATTGTAAGCTTGTTAGACAAGAATGTCAGGGGCTGATTTCTTCTCCACCTCAGGTGCAGAACCCTTAGCTGTGTCCCTTAGGCTAGAGGGACAGCACATGGTTTGGGTAAAGGAGGAAAGGGTAATGTTCTAGAAATGCAGTTGTCAGGCCCTTCATTCTCAGAGCTGCCCAGGGTCCATGACCACCTAGGTTCCTGGCTGCCCCCTCCAAGCTGCCATGGGGCTCTTCCTTTCCTGTTCTCAGTCATAGACAGGATTGAAGATGGCCAGAGCCAGAGGATCCTTAAAGATCATCTAATCACACTTCCCCTCGTTCCAGATGAGTGAATTGACACCCAGAGAGGAGACATGATAAATAGAGGTTATACATTCAATTGCTAAATTATTATTTTTTACTTTTTATTTCCTGATTTTTTTTTCTGCTGCACACTAAATGCTTACCTACTGATGTGACCAATCTCTGCTATCGAATGAGAAAATAGCTCTCCCAATTAGGAGGTGATTAATTTTAAGCCCAACATCCTGATAAAAGAACCAGAACAGTATAGGGAATTGGGTGTCGACACCAAAAATAACTCACACATATGTTATAACAAGAGATCCTGGAGTTCTCCATATGGCATCTCAGTACCAAAGGGGTCAAGAGTTGCCTTTGCATGAGGAAAAAATCTATGGCAACAGTAAATGTGATCTGTCTCCACTCTAAGAAGGCCAGAGATGTCAGCCAGACATTCTCACAGCATTCATTGTTAGGAAGAAGATGTATCACAGTAAGAACACGGATCTTAGAGTCAGAAGGACAAGGGTTTGAATATCTTTTCCTGGTTGTGTGAGCTGGATATGTTATCTGAACTTCTTGTGCCTTAATTTTCTCATTTGATAAGTGAGTGTGTAGCTGCAGCTGCTTCCCAAGATAACTTGTTGCTCATAGAATCGGATTCTAGTTTTTGCTTTTTTGTTTTTACTTTAGTTAGTGATCCTTTTTTTTTTTTCTTGTTTTGACCAGCCATGCCTAGTGTGATTTCAAAGGGCAGCCGTGTTCATAAAAAGGGAGGGAATCTGGCCCCAACTTCCTACCCGCACAGCCACAACCTCCTGGGTGGATCCTGGCTCAGTCTGGGTGGGAAGAGGTGTGTCTGAGGCCTGGTTTCTATCCGCTTTGTTCCGGAAGAAAATCCAGCTCTCATTTTTTGCATCCCTTGGGCAAGTGTAGAGAAAACTGAGAGGGTGGGGAAAAACCCAAGTGTTTTAATCACTGGTTTCTGAGGCACTGCATCCACATCTACATTTTTCAGTACCAGTGTTTCTTACAAATTGTCCGTTGCATGTTGTTTTCGTCTGTCTCTAGTTCACCATGAGATCTTCCTATTTCTTCTCAACAACATGGCATGTGATTTTGTAATTATTTGTGGAACATGAAAGGGTCACAGAGTTCAGTACCCAAAACCTAACAGTTTACAGATGAAGCAACCAAGTTATGGAGGCCTGGCTTATCCGAAAACTCACTGTTCAGTTCGTAGCAGAGGCAGGACTTGATCTCTGGGAAGCCTGTTCCCTCCACGCCCAGATGAAGGGATATCTGTTTGGTACATCACTGCTAGAGTAAATCAGGCTTCCTGGGAAGGCACTTGGTGTGACAGAAAAAGGACAGCCTGTGGATTTGTGACTGGGCCATGATTTGGGTTGCAGCTTTGGCGAAATTAAGTTATTTCCGCATTGTCTCTATCTGGGCATTATTTAGGGTTAGAGTGAGAGCCAGTAACGTTTCATGGGTCATGATCCTAACATTTTTCCAGTGGGGGAGCCCATGAAGGGTTTTAAAGGGAAGTGGTCTGTTCTTTCAGCTATGGTGGAAAATGCACTAGAGCAGACGAGGAGAGAAGGTGTACAGAGAGATGCTGAACTAATCCACGTGAGAGATAATGATCTGGACCATAGCAGGCACCCTGGGCATGGATAACAGTCGAGAGGCCTGAGTGGGAACAGAGGGAGAAGGATAGTATGGGTTGATGAGTTCCTTCAGGGCTGATCTAACTGAAAAGACTCCCTTTTGTGCCTTAAATTCAAATCTTGGCATAATCTTTGATCTTCCTTCTAAGATATACCAATTCCCATCTATTCCATTGCTAAGCATATCAGTTCTACCTCCACGAAGTTAATAATTTCTTATTGGGTGTCTGTTGTATCAGGTACTCTGTAAGAAGATGAAGTCAAATAAACCAGATTGCATGATGGATTAGATTTGAAGGGTGAGGCAGTGTTTGGTTAAAAATGATTCTTCAGATTCTGGCTTATAAATCAGGATGTTTGGCGGAGAGAACACTGTATGGGAAAACTGGGCCTGGTGACTGAACCTTGAGTTTGTTTTTGTCGTATTCAAACGTTCAAGGAGAGGTGTCAAGTAGGCACTGATTAGAGCCAGCATGACCTCAAATAGGTTCCTTAATATTTCTGAAACCCAGTTTCTCCATCTATAAAATACGTAAACGAATCTCACCTCTTGAGACTGCCATTGGACTTAAACGCTCTCACTATAAAAACTGTATATAGTGACTAGAATCCTGTACGTTCTGTACGTCATTGTACGTCCTGTACGTCATTGTATGTCCTGTACGTCATTGGTCGCTACTGTATTAGTTTGCTAGAGCTGCCATAACATCATGCCATAGACTGGGTTTAAAAAACAGAAATTTATTTTCTCATGGTCCTGGGGGCTAGGAATCTGAGATTGAGGTGTCGGCAAGTTTAGTTTCTTCTGAGGCCTCTCTTCTTGGCTTGCAGATGACTGCCTTCTCCCTGTCTTCACATGGTCCTTTCTCTGTGTGCACGTGCCCATGGTGTCCCTTTTTTGTTTCCAAATATCCAGTTCTTCTAAGGACACTAGTCAGATCGCATTAGGGCATACTCTAAAGGCCTCATTTTAACTTGTCTGTCTAAAGGCTTTATCTCCAAATACAGTCACATTCTGAGGTACTGGGGCTTAGGTCTTCAACACATTAATTCTGGGAGGGTGGGGAGGGAACACAATTCAGCCCATGACAGCTACGTTTCATTATTTTACATTTTATTAAGTCACAGGAATATGAATTTGTGCTCATTTTAGTTTGTCTCCTAAACCTTTAGTCACATCACAGTATTTGTGCTTCTCTAACCAGAGAAGTTTGTGAAACACAATACTATGTGGTCAGGGTGAGATGACATTGAATTCAGAGTTAAAAGGTATCACCAGGGAGAAGTCAGCCCCAGGCCTCCTGTCATTTCTTCATGTTCCTCCATTTCTCCTTTCTTTGCATTAAGCAAAGAATAAATAAATAAATATTTATTTATTAAATAAATAAATAATTCTGTCATCAGTAGAACCTGCTGTGCCCACCATCAGTTTTATCCTCTTCTAGTTACTGAGATCCTTTTTGCCATTTGGAGCACTCTTCTCCCCTATTCTTAGTCTACGTGATTTCTGTGGGTCTGACATCACTGCAGTCTTCTGGAGTTGAGACATGATCCAGTCATGGCCTCAAATGTAGTACATCTCCCTGGATTCAATATTTCACTCAGGGTTTCTCCCTATAAGTCAAGATGTTGCTAAAACAGAGAAGAGAGACTCTGCCCTCTACAGATTCTGGGCACTCAAACCACAGGCCATCTTGGCTACTTTATAGAGTTCAGCTGGAAGTAGAGCTGACAAAGAGGATATCAGAACCAAGAGCTGAGTAGGAAACAACATAATCTGAAGCCCTATATGAAGCCATATGAAACCCCTTGACTTCCTGGGTATGGGAGTAAATAAATCCTCTTTTTCAGTTGAAAATACTTTGAGTTGTGTGGCAGTCATTTGCAGCAGAAAGATACCTGACTCTAGAGATTGGACTGTAATCTGTGTTTGATCCAAAGTTTCAAGCTTTCTCAAGCGAACTACAGGTGAAGAGCTAGTGCTTCTGCCTCTAGATGTGTATTCTCTTAGATTGGTCACTTCAGAAACAAACCCTGGTGTAAAGTTCTGGTTACAGCCCGTGGTGGGCAACATGTTTGACACAGACTCACAGATGTTTATGTGTCCATGAGATCTCCTTCTGGATCACCCCTTCCTGGGCACCTGGGTCACTACCACAGTGCACAGGCTCATCAAAGACACCGCTGCCCTCTGGGTCTCACCAGAGCCTGGGAGCTCCTTGGCTCTGAGACCTTGGCTTTGGAAAATTGTACCATTGAGAATCTCTGTTGCCCAAAGAAGAGCCCCTTGGAGCTCTGGAAACCTGCTTTGGGTCCTTAGGTGAGACTGGAAAGGGTCAGCCTTGGCGTCCTCATTTTGCTGTTGCCAGCCTCTGGTCAATAACTACCCTGGCAGTTAAGTCTAGTCTTACGTTGTCTCTCCCAGGCAGTCAACTTAGGATGATTCAGGAAGTACTGTTAGAGGAGAGGGGAAATAAGTCAGGGAAGGGAAGGAATGCAATAGTGTTACTCCCCAGTTTGCTGCTGAGAGAAATCAGGATTCATTCTCCCTGGAGAACTTTCAGGTACAATGTCAAATAGCCTTTTGTGTTATGTTCCTAAGGGGCAAGAAAGTGGGGATATTTTCCACCAACTCCTGTCAGCTGTTGGTTTAGGGTTTCTCCCTTGGGTGGTTAATTCTCCGGTACCTCTGGCTTGCTAAGCAGGCTCTGGTGGCTGGAGAAAATCTTTGGGCAAAGAGTCGCAGCTGCTTGTAGTTGGAAGCCATCAACATGGAGATGGTGAGTGTTGAGGGGATATATGCAGGGTATAGAGAGGATTAAAGTTAGAGTCCGGTGGTGATAGTTGCCTTAGGCCTTGGTAGACTTGTGGGATTATTATGGGCATAGAGAGGGAGCGGGGAATCTAAGATATAATAAAAGAAAAAGAATGAAGAATAAAAGAATAAGAAAAAAGACGTAGGAACACAGAAGTACCTAATGGGGCTGCTTATAAAGTTGGCTGGTCATAGTAGCTGGGAATCATCATGTAAAAGTGGCCCAGACCACACTGTAAAGGGCACAGCTCAAAAAAAAAAAGCTCAAAACATAGTCTGATTTATACCCAAGGCATAACCACCTCAAAAGAGGCATCATTCTCCACACTGATTTGGAGAAGGTTTTCCTTTGCAAACAGTCAAAGTAAAATCTCCCCAAAATTTGTCCATAAGTTTGGTGTAAAATATATTATGTTTCATTGTAATCTTATAGTGGCAATTGTAGACTCTGAAGACAGTGATCCTGGCCAAATTCACTTCTGTATACATAGAACCTAACTCAATATCTGGTATGCAGACAGTGCTTAAAGAATGTTTGTGGGATAAAGGAAATTTGCATAGATGATTCGTAGGAGCCACAGCTGTATCAAAGCTGTCATTCATGCTGAGAAACTCCTTTAGACCATCAGTATTGTGTCTCTGTCCACTCACCTGGAGAGGGCTAAGATTGATTCTGTGCAGGGCTCATCATTCTCAACTACAAATCTCTTACACCATGAACAATCACACTCAAAGTAGCTTATAGTAGATGCAGATTTTCCGTAGACATGTGATGTCCTAAATGCGGAAAAATTTTAAGGTTGTGATACTGAACAAAACAACAGCAACAACACCTAAGACTTGGAAACAGGTTTCCAAACATTTTATCTCTTGTAATACTCCTTGTCTTGAAGTTTACTTTGGTATTAACACAGCGAATCCAGCTGTGATTTTATTTTTATGATTAGTGCTTCTTTCACATATCTTCTTTTCATCTTTTTATTTTCAACCTATCCGGGTTTACCAGGCCACACAATTCATAGTTGGTGGGGCTCATATTTGAACCCAGGTGTGTTGGATCCTGAAACACAGGCCCTTTATTTCCAGACCCTTTGTTTTCCGTAACTATCACATGGACTTGTGGGATCACATCAGGTCATATAGAAGAACGTACCCTTCCAGGTGTGAACTCATCCCCTTCCTGTGCTGTTAATTCCTTTCTTCCCAGATCTTCAGGGTTTAGTACAAGAAGAAGGCCGAACACTGAAGTTGTGTATGTCACTCTTGATAATGAATCAGACCTTCAGATGATGACTTTTGGTCCATTATTACTTTCTCTAATAATGTCTAATTTATACATTTCTCACAGGTCCTGTAGGTTAATTTACCGGGGGGGGGGGGAAAGTGAGTAAAAACCTATGAGGCTTTTTTTTTTCTGCCTCAGAAATTATAGACTTGGATGTTTCTGTGAAGCAACATTAATAATGCATTTATCATTTCAAGCTCTTAACCTCTTAAGTTCTTCAAACAGAATTAAAAGAATCCTGAACTACCAAATAATTGCATTATGCGGCTGAATGGAGAGAGCGAACACCTCTAAAATGACACTAATCTATTTATTCTCCTCTTCACAGCCTCACCACTCAGAGTGGGGTGGATGCTCTCACTACACTTTGTTTCTGCCTCACAGCTTCTTTGGAACTTCTCACCAATTAGGTAATGAGGCTTCTTCCCCTAGTGATCTCTAGACTACCAGCCAATTTCCCCTCTGTAAGCAGAAGGCGGTACAAATGAAGTGCAGGCATGGTTAATTGCACAGCTTCCCTTTGTAAACACATCACTCTGGTTTGTTTGTTCTGTTTCTTCCCTCTTTTCTGGTAGTTGTTTGGAGGCATGAGGACATAGTCATAGGGCTTATGCTTCAATGTACATCATTTTGTCAATGACTTCGTGGTCCAGCCAAGGCTAGCCTAGGTTAAATGGCTAAAGACTGTCACCTTGGGGTCCTGTCCCACCCACCTTTTAGACCAATGCCAATCAATGCTGAGACTATCCTGTGAAACTGATTGCCACCTTCGAAGGGAATCTGGAAGTAGTCTTGCTACCCTCAAGTGTGTATCTGGGGCGGGGTAGGAGGGTATCTCAGCACTCATCCACATCTACTCTTTCACAAACAACTGGAATTTTTTTCCTTGGTCTTGGTGACAGCTTCTAATACCAGTCTCCTCTCTCCCTGAATGCAGGTCTGCTGTGTTGGTGCTCCAACTGCTAAGCAGTTACCAAGCCCTGCCATCCCTTCCATCCATCTCACATCCTGGCTAATTGTAGGCACTCTATTTCATTCGTTAGAAAATGGAGTAAGTGATGAATAGATACCTGCATGAATAGATACCACCCTATCCAGATTTCCTGCCCAATGATGGCTGTTATACTACTATAACTTATGATTACTAGCACAGCTCTTCCTGGGAGACCCCTCTCAGAGAACAGGGACCTTCCCCACCAACAATATTTCATTTTATTCTGCTGATCACCTTCTAAGGAGTCTGCCTTACCATTGACTCACTTCTGCCCACCTGCCCTCTCCCCTCCCCCAGCTGCCTACCTGTTTGGTGTCTGAGCCACCAGCTCTCATGATAAACTCTGATGAATCCATTCATGATGCCCAAACCTTTGGGTGGACATTGCTGCTATGTGTGATTAGCAAAGTGAAAGTCTCAGTAACAGCTAAAGTATATTTTTCATCCACAAATGATCTAAAGAATATTGATAAAATATGTACTTTTGTATTTCCCATAAATTAACTTTTCAGTCCACACAGATCCACCTAGACATCTATTCCAAACTCCTTTGCATCCTCTGATTTCCCTCCCTCTCCTACTCTCCCGTCGTTACTCTGGGTCTTATTCTATGTCTGTATCCCAGGGCCCTGACTCACCCTTGAAGGGCCCTTGAAGGGTTAAGTCTTTACAGAAACTTCCGACTAGGGTAGCTATGAGTACACTCATCTTTCTCTTTTTAATGGGGTTGGCCTCTTTGCTTTTATCCTAACAAAGTCTCTGTCACTTGATTTTTCCTCCCCAAAGACTGTCTCCACACAAAGCTTGGAAGAGGAAGGATAAAGACGTGGGAGAGGGGTCTAGATCATCCTAGTTTGCCTCCTTGAATTCCTCACCAGGTACTTTAAGAAATTTGCTTTGAAAAGTATTCAAGATTCATAATGCTTTCTGTACATTTTTTTCTCACCTTTTCTAGGTTGCCTAAAGTGAATATTTGGACAGTTGGGAAGGACACAGGGATATTCTTAAGATTTTTATGAAATGGATACGAAAGGCCAACTAAAGTTAGACAGTTCATCTCTGGTCCCGTAAGAACTGTGTAATTTAAGAACATGAGGATTTCTCCCTTATCTGGATTTCTTTTTCTTTGTCTTTCTGCCTGTGGCAAACACACACACACACACACACACACACACACACACACACACACACACACACACACACACACACACACACACACACACACACACACGGAACTCTCCTCTGTTTCAGTCTCTGGAAGAGTGTTTTATGACCACAGAGTTGAGGTTTGTTCCACCCTTGCTAATCCTGATTCTTAAATAACGGAATGAGAAGTTCAAAAATACATGTCGTTCAGACCCCAAGATCTTACAATCTGAAAATGAACTTTATTTTAGTTAAGTTTCACCCTGTCCTGGTGCCATGTCATTCTGTTTAACTGAACGATAGTGAAGGCAGTATATTCCCTTAGGGATTCGCTAACAGTTCCTATCATGTCTGTGATCCTGTTCATTCATTATTTCAGTTGTCCTTGCCAAAACTCTTTTAAGTATCTTCATTTGACACACAAGGACACCAAGCTTTAGGTACATTTACAGACTAGGTCAAAGACACATGGCTAATAAATAACAAATTAAGAATTTAGAATCCATGATGACTATCTGACCCCAAAGGTAACATGCTTCACTGAGCTTCCTTAGAAAATACTGTTTTCATTTTCACATTTTGCTGTTTTTGCAGTCTACCTTAATTTTATGTCTTCCTTATGCTACTTAAAGAAAATATAGAAAAAATCAAGGGAAGAAGAAAAAAGAAGAAGAAAAAAAACAGAGCAAGAGAGAGAGCACTTCCCGTAGTGTCAACTTCCAAACCAAACCACAATATTACTTTTAGGATAAATTAGAGCTGCATGATTGGTGCTAAGTGAGACCACTTCCATTAGAAACCCAAGAGCAGTGATTACAGGTGATTGGAGAGCATTTTCATTGGCTGCTGTGTTTGGATTGCTCTTCTGTCTTAATCGTAAAAGATCTGACCATTGAGTGGTGAAATTCTACTCCTAATAGGAGCCGAGTACCTCTCATATTGGCATATCTTGTGAAGTGAATTAGCCATCTAATAGCTCACATGATGACATGAAGAGAAGTCAAATGTAGCATTGATTTCCCAGGAGGCTTCCAAGTAGATCAAGTAACACTAAAATAAAATTGTCAAACTAGAAAACGGTTCTCATCAGAATATTTTTTCTCCCCTATAAATAAATGGCGTAGACCAGTTCAAGAGCTGCACAGGCTGTGGAAGACACAGCTTCATGTGGTTTCACGAAGTGCTTGTTACCATTTTTTATACTTGTCTGTAACATGAGTTCAGTCCTTTGACGACTAGAAATTTGTTGAAGCTTAAGAATTCTCCCCAATCCCTGGCTTTTGCCCTTTCCCTTTGAGAAAGACAAAATAACAGTGATAAAACTGGCTGGCTCCCAGCTTCCTGCAATTCTACCGCCTGGAGAATGTTTAAGGAACTTGTCTCAGAACTTGCAAGGTTCTTTTTGCTTGCTACTTACCATCTGGTACAGGGGATTCCCAATCATAAAGAAATGGGAAGAAGAACAATTGTAGTAATTATTAAGAATACATGCTCCCCACTTCCTATGAGAGAACTAGTGCAAAACATGTGTTAGCCTGGAAAGTACTGCACTTGGATTAAGAGAGACCAGGCCTTGAACCCTAGCTGTGTGTCGTTGGGCAAAAGCCACTTCTCCTTTCTGGCATCAGTATCCTCATCCATATGATGAAGTCACAAATTCTTAGTTTTTATTTTATTTATTATATTATTAAATATATCGATAAGATTTAAAAGCCAACATTTATTAAGCATTTACTCGGTGCCAAGAGTGATGTTCAGTACTTTTATGGATATTATCTGATTTAATCATCACAGAACCTTCTTTTACAGTGTCTTTATCCTTCCTTTGTTTTTGTTGTTGTTTTGTTTTGTTTGCAGATGAAAAACTGAGGCTTAGAGATGTTAAGTCCGTTACCTAAGACTACTGTGCTATTATGTAGCAGAGCCAGGATTTAAATTCTCATATTCTTGCCCAGAAATTCTTACTTTAAACAATTTTACAATGAGTTTAATATCATTATTTTATAAATGAGTGGGGGAAATTTTAGACAATTTAGGAGAGGTGTAAGAGATTAGCTAGTAAGTGACAGAGTCATGAATTCTGTGAAAGCTGAGGCCAACTAGGGGGTCTGACCCATGTGGATCCCTAAAACTACGTTCTTTCAGTCTCAAAATAATTGCATACCATCGTGACAGACAGGAGTCTTGTGTCATTAACTGGAATGCTGAGCTTTTCAATTTGGGAAAGAAGGATCTGCGCTCTGAATTTTCTGAGACGGTTGGAACATCTGGTCTAAATGCATGTTGACATCACAAGGAATAAAACCTGAAACACAACAGAAATTATTCCCTTTGCAAAATGCATGCTAGAGGGAGAAATCACAGAGTCACTCCGCCAGATTTCTTAGCAATTCTCACAAGATTGTTCATGTTAATTGCTTGTAGCTGTAGGTTAGTACCGCTAGTTCCTGTGTGGCAGCTAAATACCAAATGGCAGGCCCTTCAGTCACAGAATTACAGACATTAGGGGCTGGAGATGCCCACCAGGTCATTCTGCCCATTCTCCACCCACATGGGCTGTTCTTGAGGACCAGTCTTCATGTCTTTTTGCCTAGTTGAGTTTGAAGTGACTGAGTGATTGGGTTTCCCCAGGGAAGTCATTATAACATTGTAGATTTAACTGTGGGGCAATGTTTTATTTGGTTCAAACTATCATGTTATTTGCTTGGTTACACTCATTAATTCTAGTTCCCCTCTGTAATGCTCGGTCTCTAATCACACATGTTAAGCTCTTGGCCCGGTGTCCCAAGTTCACCACTGATTTTAGGGGTGACCTTGGAACTTTATTTCTCCTCTCTAGTCCTCAGTCTCCCTTTCCGCAAAATGGAAGAATTGGAAGGGATGATATCTAAGATGGGTGTTTTTCCCTTTTCTTTTCCTTTCTGTTCTTTCCTTCCTTCTTTCTTTTATTTCTTTTTGTTTGTTCATTTGTGCCCTGTCTCTGCTCTTCCCTACTTCCTGCCTTCCCCTGTAACTATCTTCAAATGATCAAATCCTCATCCTGGGATCCCTTGGTGTACAGAAGCTAGTCCTCACGAGCTTGGAAAAGCCAATTTTGCTCATTTCTTCTCAATTCTGTGATCAGTGACGTCTCCTTGGTGGCTTGAAATTGGCCACGGTGGGAGTACTTACACTACGGAATTCAGCAAAGGTGACACATTACCCCCAAGGAGAGTCAGTTGTCAAACAGTCGCCAGCACGCCACTGCTCTGACCACCTAATGAACACAGCCTTGGCATAAATAACCTTCTCTCCGTTAAGGTGACCATGAGAAAAAAAATGTCCGACCATCCAGCTTGGAAAGAGCTCAGCTAAACTCAATACTTGGACAAAACTCATATTCAAGGAAGGTGTATGTGTGGTGGGGCTGGGATTAGTGGATAGGTTTCCAGCATTTTCTATGTACCAGGAATATGTTTTCTTTTTTTTTGTTGGGGTAGAGTTGCTTTACAATCGTGTGTTAGTTTCTGCTGTACAACGAAGTGAATCAGCTGTATGTGTACATATACCCGCTCCCTCTTGGACCTCCCTCCCTCCCCCACCCCCCACCCCACCCCCGTCTAGGTCACCACAGAGCACCAAGCCGAGCTCCCTGTGCTGTACACAGCTTCCCACTAGCTGGTTTACACATGGTAGTGCACACATGTCAGTCTCAATCTCCCAATAGGAATATGTTTTCTTAAGCAATCCTTGCCACAGCTTTTAAAGGAAGGTGTTATCTCCATTTTACATGTAAGGAAACAGAGGCTCAGCAAGATGAAGTAACTTGCCCAAACTCGTGGAAATGTCAGTGGCAGAAGGTCACTGCTCAAAAACATTCTGAAAGGTCAGCACCATTTATGTTTTTGCCCCGTTCAGCAAATGCCGCAGGTATAGAATGAAACCAAAGAAACCATAGAATGAAACCACTTTGATTTCATACAACATCCACCAGAACCATCCCATGGATACCATAGACACAGATTCAGAGAGGAGTTCAGGTGAGCCACATGGGGATTTTAGAGGCAGTCATTTTACAGATGAATGTAAAGATTTGAAAAAAAAAAAAAAGACATTAACCTGTGTGCTTCACCTTGGAAGTGCTTGAGCCCATATGTCTAGAATGGTCAGTTGGTTTTAATATCTTAGAGTATACTGGACTAGTTAAGTTTTCTTAGTTATTTGTTTGTGCTTCTAAAAATAATAGGGCAATTTTGGGCAGAGATCTTTCTTGAATTCCTCTGCAGACCTTTCTGTAACTTCTCCACCTGGCCTCAGGCTCAGAGTCGCTGTGATTTAATAGAGCTTGAATTCAAGCCCCAGTGTTTAAGTCTAGACCACATGGTTTTCATCCATCACGCCAGCCTGCTCTGTTCTGATTGGCGAGAAATGAGTGCCATTCTGGATGCGAACTCAGTTAATATCTGTGTCCAAGACACTCCTGGCTGCAGCAGCCTCCTCCATACTGGCATTTTTCAGCACATCTCAGAACGGGACATCCAAATGCTTCCTCCTTTTAACATATTGATGCTTTCCCCACTGCTAATAGAGAACAGAGGTGCTGGCCACGATGGGAGACCTCCAGGCAGAACACGGACATACTCTTCAAAGGCCAGGAGAAGGGGGGCCTCCGGAACTCAGCTGACTCACAGATGGGGCTCGTTATCCACACCACTCTCCCACATTGAAGGGAGGCCAGCAGAGAGCCACAGAAAATTAGAGACTTGTGCCGGAGAGCCAGATGTAGAGACAACAGGGACATCCTGTCTCCACTGGCTGGGCTGTGGTGGACAATGTGGGCTTTTTCCTTCATAGGGTGAAACTCATGTTAAGAAGTACTGTTAAGTCAGAAGTCAGGGGAAGTGGTTGTGAACTGCAGTAATAGCATCATTTCCTTGAGTCCCACCCGTGCAGGGGTGGAGGGCTACAAAGAAACTAGAGGGATCTAACAATGCTTGAAGCTCTACTATGTCTACCACTGGGCTTGGGCACCCGTTACCTTATTGATTCCTAGGTACAATATATTGACCTCGGGACTGTCGAACATTTTGCAAACAGAAGCAGCAGCACAGCAGCAGCAGCAATAGCGACAGTAATGCCCTGTAGCTCAAAGAGGCGAAGTGAGCTTGCCAGGGCCACCTGGTAGGGCTTGAGCTTATATAATCTTGACTCGGAACGTTTTCTTCCTTTCACATTAGTGCTTGCTTCTCAGTATGGTCTCTGGGACCAGCAGTATCAGCATCACCTGAGAAGTTTTTACAATTGCAGCTCCCCAGGCCTCACTCCAGGTGTATAAATACACAGCGTCGGCGCTTCACAAGCCCTGCAGGGGATTTGGGTGCACACTGAAGTGTGAGAGCCATGGCCCTAACACCACCATGCTACTGTTTTTTGAAGGAGCCCCTGATACTGGTCTCTAGAGATCGTGTAGCCTCTTCCATTCCCTTCCAATTAAAGCTCTAGATTTTAGAAACAGAGAAACAACCCTGCAGGAGTCTTCTGGACTAGGCATCGTGAGATTTGGCTGTCTTTAATGAAAATTAATCCTAGTGAAATAATTTTTCGCATGGCTCAGTCTGACTTCCTTTGGTTCAGTGGCTGCAGGTGGCGGGATGCAAAGAGGCAAGGGAGTGGAACCTGACAAAATGCTTTGAGGCAACTGACATCCTGTCTTGACTTCCTGAGTTCTTTCCCCGCTGAGTCGGACTCACATGCTGGCTTCTCAGCAGGTGCCAAGGATGACTCTAGGGCTTGGATCTCAGAGAAACCAAACCACCAATAATCTTTTGTCATCTAAATGCGTGCTCTCCCTCCTGGGCCATAATCAGTGAACAGGCACATTGACCAATGGTCTGGGTCATTCTTACCACTGTGATGGGCCCAGCTAAAGCCAGGAAGTACAGTTCAGATTAGTAACTTATTTACTTTCTTACACCTGTTTCAGCCCTTCATTCATATCCCAACTCTAGGGAATTCCCCAGCGGTCCAGTGGTTAGGACGCGGCGCTTCCACTGTCGTGGGTCCAGGTTCCATCCCTGGTCGGGGAACTAAGATCCCGTAAGCCGCGTGGCACAGCCAACGGCCAAAAAATAAATGAATAAATTTAATTAAAAAGAAAACCCAACTCTAAGACATGGAAGCTGGCAGTTTACATAACCAAACATGGCACATTTATTGTTTAAAAGTTTAAAATCTCTTCCAGAGTGTTGCAAAAACAAAAAACAATAAAACCCCATCAAATTAAGAAACTAGAAATTTGAGTTAAACACAGCTCAGGCAGTCCCAGGATACTAGCTGGTATCCAAGCAATGGCCAGGACCAAATCCTATGAGAAAATGAAGGTTATGGAATCACCGTGCAGGCTGAGCTATAGGGAGATGCTACAGGAAGCTGTGCTATGAGGGCAGTGGGGCCTTGTGGGGACACAGTCACAAGAGATGAAGTTAGTGCCGTGCCATAGGCAAGGTTCCCGGGGTGGTGGTTAAAACAGAGGCTGTGTACTGTTTTCACAGGTTGTCATTTATCTACCAGTGCAACCCATTGGAATTGCAGGGTGAGGATGTTGGGTTGGGATAATGACTCTGTCCCATGTCCTCTGGACTTAGTGCAAGGTAGATAGAAAAATAAATAAAGTCATAACCCTGGCCAGCTTACTATTGTGTTCATTCTGAATTCCATGTTTTAAAAAGATGGTGATAAGCTGGATGTAATCCAGAGACGGAAATTATATCTCACGAGAGACAATGGCAGGACTTGGAGATATTTTTACTGAGAAATAAACAGCTTAAGAAAGATGGGGTGCAAAATCTCAAATGCTTCCATCTTAAAGTATTTCTGTCATTACGAAGCATGACATTTTGACCAAGTTTGAGAACGTTTGAAGAGACACGGCGAGTCTTTATGGGTTCAGCATCCCAACGTGAGGCCTATTTATGTCTTTTGCATATTCCCTTTAGTAGTCCAGTACATGTGGTTTGCTTCATTGCAACCACATGTACTTCCTTCATTGTAGCTCCAACACTCAGTGTGAGGACCAGTGGTGAGAACTGCTGGAAGGCCACGTGTAGCACATTACTAATAAGAGGGTCCACGTGTGTAGCATGTTACAGTTAAGAGGTCCTCACAATCAAAGCCATCTGCCAATGGAGCCAGACACCATGCTGGGGAAGAGCTCTTCTCCCCCGGGGTTATTCAAGCATGGACTGGAAGAGAGTCTTAATAAGGCTCCCAGGGGGCTTTCTAGATCAAGTCTGCAGGTGGTCAGGAGAGCTTCCATGCTCTGTTCCTGTTCTTAAATGTGCACGGGTCTGTGATTTCAATATAATTCCTTTCTTGATAATTGACTTTGAATCATCATTTCAGAATGTAAACGGCAAGAGTGAACTAACATTTTTTTCTGTGCCTACTGTGTGTCAGATCTGTGCTTTTGGCCCCTTTACATTAGCTCTCACCAGGACACACTTCGTTAAGTATGTATCAGTTATCTTTGTACTACAGATGGAAGTATAATATTAGGACACATTTACTCCTAAAAAGTAAAAATAGAACCAGACTCCAAAATGCAGGTCCAAAATGCAAAAGATTAAAAAACTGACGGAAAACTGAACTACAGAAGTCCTTAGCGTGGGTGGGAGCTGGTGTGCCCTCAGAATCAAGGTTTACTAGGTTCTTACACTTCTGTCCCCCATTAAGAGGATTCAGCCCAACTCTCAGGAGTGCAAGGGTTTGTGAGAGAGAAACTGATTGGTTTAAGTTCATCCAATGGAATGATTTGCCTTGGGTCAAGTCTAGTGAGCTATGATGAGGGGTGTGCAAAGTGATTCCCGTGAGGTACCTTGTTCTGCGGCATGTGCGAGTTGTGGGTCGTGGCATGGGGGGAGGGCTGGAGTTATCTTAGAAAGGCGTGAGCAGGGGGCAATGGCCAACACCTCTAGAAGAGTGTGACAGTTGCTTAAGACCTCACAGCTATAGATCCCAGAGCCGACAGTCAGATCAAGGTTTGTCTGGATAGTCACTGATTTTCCCAACACACGTGATAGTAAAGGATAACGCTGGCTCTGCAAGAAGCTAGTCTCTTGTCCAAGGTCATAAGGTTAGTGGGAAGAAGACAAGAGTGTTGTTCACCATAGATAACGCTGCCCGACTTTGGAACATGCTGGAGAAGGGTCCACCAGGCATTCATTTCACTTAGTATTAACAGGGTCAGTAGAAACCAGTGGGCAATGATAAGAGTTTCATAGTTAGACTGATGTGGGTTCAAGGGCAGAATCTGCCTCTTGCCAACTGTGAGATCTTGGGCACATTTATTAGTAAATGAACAAAATACTGGTTCTGAGATCTCAAGCCCTGGAGTCTAGGAACCTCAATGTAGGAATCTGTAAATGAGGGTATTGACGTATATTCTCTCTCGAAACCCCTCCATGTCTCAGTTTCTGATGATGGCCTAGAATCGGGATGGGCAAACCACACCCCATGGGTCAAATCCATTTGTTTCTGTAGGTAAACACTTAGTGGAGCACAGCCTCACTCATTCCATTACGTACCATCCACGGCTGCTTTGGCGTGAGAACCGTGGCGCTGAATAGTTCCAACAGAGACTGTATAACCTGCGAAACCTAGAACGTTTCCTACCTGACCCTTTACAAAACCAGGTTGTCCACCCCTAGCCTAGAGGGAAGGAATTTGTTCTGCCTCCAGCACCCATGCTCTTTTGCCCAGGTCTCACCTTCCTTTGGGATTGTTCTTCAGTTCCTTTTACGAGAACTTAGAGACCAGTCTATGAATGTATTCTGCCCAGGATCGGATCCTGGGTCTAGCATTCACTAACCGTGTGAGCTTCGGCATGTTCCATAAATTATCCAAGGTTCGGTTTTCTTCTCTGGGAAATGGGATTGGGTAGAATTGCCTCGCAGTGTCCTCTTTGGACTTGAATGGGATACTCCACGGAAATTGCTTAGCAAGGGCCTAGTGGATGTTAGCTACTGTTACAGTGACTGTTCTTTTCTTCATTCATTCCTCTGGGCAAATGTCCATCTCCATGTTTCTTCATTTAGGAGTTTGGCTCTTAAGAGCTGGTAGCTCATGGTACAATAATTGATCTGGTCGACAGCAAATAAATTACAGGACAGGAAGTTGTCTGGGAAGTGAGAGGGTTGGCAGAACTTTACGTGTAGCCCACCCCGTCTTTCCGTGGTGAAAGCCAGCCATGTATTTCACCCTGCCTGGGGCAGGAGCCTGATGGCTAGAAATGCCAAGGAAGACTTGTGGGATGCTTCTACCCATTCTTTTCTCATGGCAGTGAGACCCAGACAGCGCGCAGAGGTCCAGATTCCTGAGACAGCCCAGCCCAGGCAGGGAGTCAGGTCTCCGAGCTGTGTCCTATTTATGTTAATCAGAAGCAGGCACGCTGGCCGGGCTGCGCCGCTGCTCAGGAGGGAACACAAATGCCTGCGCCTGGGGCTTGGAGCGTGGTGCTCCACCCGAATCACACATTCCCTCCTCTTCCTCTCCCCCTTCACAGGATGCCTCAGGCCAGAGACCCATGAGCCTATAATGCATCCAAACCCAGCATCTCCACCCACTTCCCCAGCCATGGGGTCTAAGTTTCATTACATATCTCAGGAGGGGTTTTCATTCTTTCTCAGAGAACATCTGGCCTCAGAGACCTCCTAATTAAAACCCCAAACTAATTATTGTCACCTACTCTTTCCACTTATTGTTGATGATCTCCGTGTACCCCTCTGCCCTGCCCCCAACACACATGCATCCTTCAGGAATGGCTAGTCTCTCGTAGTTTTCTTTTTCCTGTAATGAATCTTATATCCTAGCTGTGTTTCTTAGTGGAGTTGGAGTTTGGGGACCCTGATTACTACCAGTGTTTCCAATTGCCTGTTCTCCCCCTGGCCTTTCTGAAAGGATCCATTGAGAAAGAGGTCATGATTAAAGCCCTTGGAACAGGCAAAGTGTAATTGAAGCAGTGCCTGGCGCCTCCTGGCTTAATCTCCCTGCCCATAAACCACAGCCAAGCACAGCAGGCTGCAGACCCTTTCCTGTGTCTCTGGAGGGAAACGTGAAGTGGGGACTGGGGACATGGGAAATGTAGGAAAGCCCAAAACTGCAGGGTGCTAAGAGGAAACATCCCTGACATGCGATGAAGATGTTTAAGAAAAGTCACACAGAAAGAATTATATCAGAAATGTCACAAAAAGAGTGAAAAATGTGTTTATATCGCATACAGTACAGTACAGGTTCATACGTGCAACTCAGACATGAAAGATTTGTTACGAGTGGGAGAAGAAAAGGGGGCTTCTGCTATCAGATGTGTGTTTAAAGCCAGCTTAACATTTCCTGACTGTATAATCTTGGAGCAGTCGCTTCCTGCTGAGCTCTAGCTTCTTCTAAAGATCTTCCTTGCAAGATAATGGTGAGAAGTCACAAAGTTGAGGTGCCCAGAACATCTAGGACAGAGGCTGTGCACAAAGGGTGCTTACTCACTGCAAATGTCGACCTTTTCTCTTAAGTACTCGGAGAAGAAGGATGGAGAGTTGGAGCCTTTCTGTGTAACTTCCTTCACCATGATCAGCATTGTTACTCCAGCAGCTAACAATATAGTTTTACAGTGAGTCAGATACACATACAGACACACACAGACACGCAGACACACACACACACACGCACATTCACGGCCCAACAACTATAACCCATATAAGCTAGGTACTGTTATCTTCCTTGCTTGAGGAAACAGTTGCTAAGGTGTGGTTTTTACTAAGGAGGGAATTGGGTCTTGCCTGAAAGCCACTTTAAGAAATTTAACTTGTTATTCCTTTGGAACTCTAAGTGAACTATGTTGCACATAGAAAGATGCTCATTGCCTGCATTATTTATAGTCCTGATGCGATAAACACAATGAGGGAAATAACCCAAACGTATACCCACAGCTTTATTGGTGTGAATAAATTAGGATATACATATCTATACTATTTATCAGTGCTATGCAGACTGTGAAATCATTTATGGTTATGGTTACCAAGAGTTTCTGATGCGAATATATTCATGATATTACAGCAAGATGCAAAATTATACCCATGCACGAACAGATATGAACTATGGTAAAAAAAAAAAACAACTAGGCAAAAAGAAAAAGACTCGAAAGAAATGCATCACTATGTTAAGAGTTAAACCTCTGGGTTATTTCTTAATGTCTGTCTTTATAAACGTTGACATTTCAGTGTAGTGTGAGCATTGCTTTAGACTCGGGGTTGAATCTGGGTTCTGCTATGCACAGGCTTGGGATCTTGGGTAAGATACTCACTTCTCTAGCTCTGATTTTCCTCTTGTGTGAAATAAGTAGAGGGATAATGTCTCCAACACAGGAATGCTGTGAGGGTTGAAACAGAAAGTGCATGTAACTCATTCAGTACAGTGCATAATATTATAGTTTATTGTGTCTTGTTATTAAAATAAAAAGCGATGTCAGGGAGGCAAAAGCCCAGAAGATCCAAAGGGATTTGGGCTCTATTGACAGAAGGTGGGATTGAATCCAGACCTGTCTGGTGCTGACTGGGGGTATGGCAGTCATGGCCTGCCCCTATCTCTTTTCACAAACAAACAGAGAAGCCTGGAGTGAATGTCCACACTGACCATCTGTGTTCGTTCAGCGCCCGCATTTGCCCTTTTTACCCCACTAGGTTCCATTTTCAGCTTTTCCTCTTTGATGTTGATAACCATCTGGCTGGAGCAAACAAATGTTTTTAACTGTGAGATTTAGACAACAGGCTCCCCATCTATGTTGGAGAAAACTCCCAGCCAGGTTGAGGAGGAGATCAGTGTAAAGTCACTGACACCTGGACCAAGGGGCTTGGGTTCTGCCCTGTGCTAAGCAAATAGCTAAGCAGGGCCCAGCCCGGAAAATTTGTGTTGGAAATAGGGACTGTGTTCTGGCTTTACTCAAGTTCATGTTCTCTCTCTCTCCCTCTCTCTCTCCTTTCTGATCCTTTCTTCAGCCCCAGCTAATCCCAAGAACTCTCGTTACCCATTCCCACAGTACCATGTATTTCTCTAATGCAAAAGGGATCTTATTTCAAAATGACTGGAATAATATTGGCTTTCCCAACTTGGTGAAAATGTCACCAGGACAAGGGCTTTATCTGACTTATTTGACATTGTATCCCCAGCACAAGGTCTGACACGGTAGTTTAATGTCCAGATGAATAAAATTAGTAAATATACCAGTATGGAAACCCTAACTGAATATAGGAGTCCCTACCAGATAGAGTTTTGAGGGTTACAGGTGGTAAAGTGTCAGTGAAAGCAATGCCATTGGATGGGACAAGACTGGCTGAGGGATTCAATGGCCCATGTGCTACATATTGTTTCCAGCTTGATAAGAGGTGTGCAGACTCAGGGCCCTGACTCTTCATGATCTTTGCATGTGTATGCGTGTGTGCTGAGACAGACTTTGAGGTATAATGAAGATGGTGGTAGCTCTAACAATGCTCTCATTAAAGCTGCCCGCCCCCCCAGCAAGTAATGTGCATTTCTGCAGTGTTCTGTCCAATGTCTGGCATGCAATATGCGCTCAGTTAATGCTTGCCACTTCTTAAAATATCAGAGCACACAAAGAAGACTTGGAAACTAAAAACTGGAAGCTTCAGAACTTAGTTTAATTCACTTTCTGGTTTGATGACTGACAACTTTGGATGCCTCATATAAATGGAATTGTATCAGGGGCTGGGGGGACAGGGAAATGGGGAGTTGTTTTTCAATGGGTATAAAGTCTCAGTTATGCAAGATGAAAAGGTTCCAGAGATCTGCCATACAACGTTGTGCTTATAGTTAACAACACCATACTGTACGTGTAAAAATTGGTTAAGCTGTTAAGTGGGTAGATCTCATGTTATATGCTTTTAATTAAAAGAAAATCTCTTTTGTTTTGTGTGAGTCAAACTCTGCCACTAAACCAGGTCTTCCCAGTGAGGACCAGATGGCTACCTGGCGTCTTTCGAGAATGCCAGACGACCTCTCAGGACTCTTCCTGGGGGTAACCAGGTTACCATCGTCTCTGTGGAGATTAGCCTCACTGCCCTCCACGCCTGGTCTGTCATTAAGAAACCACTCAGCATCTCCAAATGTGCTCTTGCAACCTCCAGACACAGCTCTGGACTCCAGTCACAGCTATGTAACATGAATGCACATGCCTTTCCTTTGCCCCTTTGGCTTTCACTCTCCAGTTTCAAGCTATAGGAATGAAGTGGAATTTTTGTGGCGCTGACTCTGGTTTTTCAGAGACTCCTTAGCTTGGCGGTTATACCCTGGGATTCTCTTGGCTGTGTTTGTAATCAGAGTTACACTATCAAGGAAAAAGCAAGTGGAGGGGCTGTCATTTCATATGAAAGAACAGGAAAGTATCGGTTTGTAGCCAAGAAGTGACACTGAACCCTCTGAAAGGGCCGTGGCTTCTCTGCCCCTCCTTCTCTTCCTCTGCCGAGTTCCCTTTGGGTTTCCTGTAGAAGCAGCCGCTGTCATTCGCAACTCCCCCAGAATCTCTGTCCCTGTCATCATACGTCCAGCTCACCTATACTTAACGCCCTGTGGAGATGTACTAGGCTCCCCTCCAGGTAACCTGGAAGTCAGGGAGGAGCCACCGAGATCTGTCGCTCTCTGCCTTTAAAGAGCCCTAGGCTGATTGCACAGGAGATTCTTAATGGTTGGTGATCGTGCACATACTAGAGGAGCAGATGAGAGCACATGCTAATGAGAGCAGATGAGAGCAGATGAGAGCACATGCTAAGCAGGAATGCCTGCATTCACCACTCTGAATGTCTCACTCTCTATCCGCCCACCCTCCTCTATTTATCTTCCTAACTCATCCTCTTAACAGAATCCACATCTTTCCTAGTTGCCTGTCTCCTGTCTGCTCTAAAGTTTAAGGCAGTGCTTTCTCTCTTGTTTCCTGCTGTATTCCCAGTGACAGGAACCTTGCCCAGTATATAGCAGCCCCTCAATAAATATTTATTGAATGGATGGACTGGACTTGATGACACTGTGGGTTTGAGATTAAGCAGACCACAGGGACAATTCCGGTGCTAATAACAGAAGGTGATCTCTTCCGGCTCCAACTCCTCCCCCCTAAGAGCCTCAGTTTCCACATCTATACAAGGAGGGTTGTAAATACCCAGACCTCCCAGAAATCTTGTGAAGAGTAAATGGGAGGATGCAGGTAAAAGTGTTCATCAAACAACAATATACCTGCAACATATGTGAGGCGTGATTTCTTTGGCCTGATTTTAATGTTTTGATTGCATCTTTGTTTTTTGCTGTAAGTTACTTACAATCCTTTTGAAAGTAGGTAGAATATAGATGATGTAGGTAGAGAAAGAAACTGGATAAGGATAGTTCACAAATGAGCATGTGGTATTAACAGAAAATTCACAAAAGGAAATAAATGTACAACTGGTAAAAATACATAAGAACAATGAGAATTAGCCCACTGCAGAATTCTTTTGGCAACATGCGGCTTGGAGGTGTTGGGTGGAGTGAAGGGGTGGTGGTCTTGGGTCTGCTCTTCCGCTGGGGTAAGAGCAGAGTTTACTCTAAGCCTTAAGAGTTCCCCAGGTGGAGGGTGCCTGGGAGGGACTTGGCTAGGCGGTCTCTGCTGCCTCCTATTTTGCTCTAAGAGTGGGTGGCTTCCTATCTTTGGGCAGCTTCTCAAATTTCCTACAGCATTCACTCTGGGGTCTTTTATTTCTCATTTTAATACTTTGGAAAATTGACAGTAGTTAGATGTAAAAAAATTGGAATTTGGATTGAAGTTCTTATAAACTTTCTTTCCATTGGAGATCATATAATGTTTGGGTATGTTGCTTTTGAGAGCTCCCGCTACTTTCTAAGATCGAGGTAGGTAACATCCCATAGGTGTAAACTGTGAAGAGAAATGAGCCAGAGCCTCAAGGTCCCAAATTTCAGCCATGATTCTCCACTGGATGATCCTTGGATTCCCACGCCCGGTGGTCAGCTTTCTATTGATTTTTGTCTTCTAAATCAATTGCACCATGGGGCTTTAGAATTGCTCATTAAGGAGGTTGAAAAAGAAGCAAATTTGGTTCAAGTTTTTGTGCTGAAAATTTGCACTCTCTAAATCTGAAGGGCCCAGCACTAGGGTGCTACAGCCCTTACCTCATGCTTTGATGGCTCCATTGCATATAACCCATGGCAAAGTGGACAAGATTTAATGAATAGCCTTGTGGTACATGAAATTGATTTCTTTAGCAAATATTAGTTTGGGAGCTTCATGTGTGAAACTAACGCAGTGTCACAGTTTATTTTCTTTCTTGCACTGGTATATTCAATTTTAAAACAAAAGTATTTTTGTATTTCCCATTGAAGTTCATGTGATACAGTTTAGAGCTATCTTTTGCTTATAATGAAACACTTAGAATTAAAAATGCATTCTTTTTTTTTTTTTTTTCCTCGGCTGTGCTGGGTCTTCGTTGCTGCGTGCGGGCTTTCTCTAGGTGCAGCGAGCGGGCTTCTCGTTGCAGTGGCTTCTCGTTGCAGAGGATGAGCTCTAGGCACACAGGCTTCAGTAGTTGCAGCACGTGGGCTCAGTAGTTGTGGCTCGCGGGCTCTAGAGCACAGGCTCAGTAGTTGTGGCGCACGGGCTTAGTTGCTCCGCGGCATGTGGGATCTTCCCGGACCAGGGCTCGAACCTGTGTCCCCTGCATTGGCAGGCGGGTTCTTAACCACTGTACCACCAGGGAAGTCCTAAAAATGCATTCTTTTAAAGGCACATCTTTTTTTTATTAGGCATTTGAATGCATCACACCATTTTATCAGCAATAGTAAGTAGAGGATAGAATAGGGAAGTGACAGAAAATCCATTTGGCAGATAAAATAGGCTCTCTTCATATGTGTATGTGATTGCATGTGTACGAGTAACATTAAGTAATCATAATACAAGGATAGACATCTTTTGGCATCACAACGGCAAATCAGAAAATAAAATACAATTAAAAAAAAGAATTAGCCTACTGATAAGAGATGCTACTTTAAGAATCAAATTGGTGACGATTACACACAAACACACACACACAGAGAAATACCCATCCAGGGGGGTAAACGACCCATGAGATGATGATACTCATATGCTCCTGATGGAAATATAAATTTTAAAAAAAAAAAATTAGCATCAAGTACAAGAGCCTTAAAATGCCCATATTTTTTGATTGACTAATCTAACTGTTTGGAATTTATCCAAAGAGTGAATTGCAGGCAGTTACATTGTACAAGACTGTTCAACATGGTGTTGCTTATATTAGACAACTGTTGGTAATATCCTAAATCCCTGACAATAGGGGAAAATTCAATATATGTTTCAATAAAGAATAATGCATCCAGATTCATCAATGAAGAATACTCTAAGAATGTTTAATGTCAGAGGAAAATGCTCTCAATATAATGTCAAGTGGAGAAAAAGAAACTGTACATACGTATATGGAATTTCCCAAGTTTGCAAATAAAAGCATATCTATATACAATAACTATATCAAAAGTATACAAATGTAGAAGTAAAATTGTCAGTACCCATAACACAATGATAAATACTGAATATTTGCAAATTTCATATATATGTGTATATAAGTATATATATAATTCATTTTTCTATTAATGTTTTTTGGACTTCTTCATGTTGTTCCTAATACTGATGTATTAATTTTTTTTTTTTTTTTTTTTGCGGTACATGGACCTCTCACTGCTGTGGCCTCTCCCGTTGCGGAGCACAGGCTCCGGATGCGCAGGCTCAGTGGCCATGGCTCAGGGGCCCAGCCGCTCCGCGGCACGTGGGATCCTCCCAGACCGGGGCACGAACCCGTGTCCCCTGCATCAGCAGGTGGACTCTCAACCACTGCGCCACCAGGGAGGCCCTGATGTATTACTTTTGAAATGGGAAATCATTGTTATTTTTAAAAGGTAGAATTTAATTTAAACTCTAGTGTCCAATTTTCATATTATACGCTAGTAAACAGATATACCAGTGATATTATTAAATCAAGAAATATAAATATGAAATTCATTTTCAATAAATAAAACAATTCTCAACTGGAGAAAGACCTGAAATAACCATCTGAGGCCCCAGTTATACCAGGAGTGAGGTCAGCCCTGTGGGTGCTCTAGTCACGTCACTCCTGGCCCCTCCTCCCTGAAGCTGTTCTTTTTCCCCATATCCTAGCAGTTTTACTGTTCATCTCTGTCCTTCTGTCTTCCAGTCTCTGTGTCTCTTGCTCTTTTGCTTGCTCTTCCCTCTCTCTTCCTTATAAAAGAAAAGTCCCCTTGTTGAGAGAGCAGGGACATCAGGGAAGAATCCCAGGTCAATTTTGAGCTGAAATAACTGACGCATTTGTGCCTTCCTTTCTATCCCTGTCCTTCCTGGAGAACTGAAACGTCTCCAGAACCCCCTCCACTGAGTCCCCCTCACGCCCTTTAATGATTCAGGCAGAACTCCGGTCACCATCATGGCATTCCAGTGACTCACTCTGAGATTCCGGAATTGTTTCTCTTCCACCCAAATGCGAACATTAGAAAGATTCAAAAGTTGCCATGGACTAAGGTCCACGCTAATTGGACCAATTAGACGAGAACATTAAATATAGAATTCAAACTGCCAAGTACACTAGGATTATACTCCAGTTCTCTATGCACGTGTATTCCACGTCTATAAAGGTGGAAAGCAAAGAGGTAAGAATTACAAACAGAGGCATTAGAGAGATGAGACTGTGCATTCGCTTTCTGTTTTTCAGAATTCTATTTGAAGTTGCTCTTATGTGGCTTACACGGTAAAATCACGTCACAAAAAAGTGATTCTAAATAAGGAACTGGACTCAGAGTGTTTCAGCAATTTTCCCAGAGGCACACAGGAGGTAAAACACAGAGCCAGGATTCAGATGAAGGCTCGTCTGATTCCACCGTCTTTCTAATCCCTACCTCATGGCATTCCTGTGAAATGAGAATACCCATCACAGCATTTGGCACAAATTATTTTAAAAATGTTTACTTAGAAACAGAAGATAGTAAGTGAATGGGGGATGGGAGGGTATAAAAGAAAAAAAAAAGAAGGAAAAAAAAATGAAGGCTATGCAACAGACTGTTTGAATTTTGCTAAATTGTGCCTTAGAAATAGCTCAGACTTGGTCATCAGAAAACTTACCTCCCTCTACTTCCTGTACTTTCTGTACTTCAATTCAAAGCCACCCAATTAGTCATTCTCTTAAGACTCTGAAAATTGATTTTAGGGCATCTATGTCAGTTGCAATTTTACATTTATTTTTGTACTTATTTAATACCTGTCTCCTCCAATAGACCAAAAACTCCCTAAGCGCAAAATTGTGTCAGCTTTTCTTTACTCCATATCCCTCAAGTCTAGAACTGAGTTTGGCATACAGAAAATGCTCAATTAATGCTTGTTGGACAAATGGTTGGATGATGACTACATCTGTCCTGATGTTTGAGGTACTTGCTCCAGTGTCTATATTTCTCCCCCTCGGGTATGCTGAGAGCTGGACAGCAGCTGTCATCCACCTTCCATCACCCCTTCTACACCCTCAGCCTATGCCTTATGGGAAGCTGTCGTTCAGTTCCTCAGCAAACATCCCCAGGGCTCCTTCTGCACAGAAGCCCCAGGTCTCGGGCAAGAACTGAACCCTGAGAACCGACTCCAGGAGAAATGAGAAGATTTTACAAGCCTGCAGGCTCCGTGCGTGGAGCCCTCACCTATGTATACCTTGCCTTTGCATCATTTAAAAAATTACTTTTCTTTTCCTTTAGACTTAAGCTTCTTGAGTTCAACATCTCTACATACACATTACTGTGTACCAGCATGAAGATCCACTCACTCATCCGTTCTTTAACTCGTTAATTTCTTCAACAACTTTTATCCAGCATAATTTTCCCAGGCACTGGGGATATAGAGATAACAGTGCCTAGTTCAGTCAAAAAAGCAGAGAAGGGACTTCCCTGGTGGCACAGTGGTTAAGAATCCGCCTGCCATTGCAGGGGCCACAGATTCAAGCCCTGGTCTGGGAAGATCCCACGTGCCGCGGAGCAGCTAAGTCTGTGCGCCACAACTACTGAGCCTGTGCTCAAGAGCCCACGAGCCACAACTACTGAAGCCCGTGCGCCTAGAGGCCGTGCTCCGTAACAAGAGAAGCCACCGCAGTGAGAAGCCCGCACACCACAACGAAGAGTAGCCCCCGCTCACCGCAACTAGAGAAATCCCGTGCGCAGCAACAAAGCCCCAACACAGCCAAAGTAAATAAATAAGTAAGTAAATGGCAGAGAAGACTAAAATTCTGTTCCCAAGCCCCAAGAACGAATGCCGTGTCCCTGAAACCCTCCATGATTCATGCTTGAGAAATATGCTAATGGATTAATTAGTAGTGTTTCATGTGCAAAAGCTCATATTTAAGATTAAAAAATTAAATCGAGGTGGTATCAATGATATTTTCCCATTTCAGGTACTTAACTGACATTTATTTTCCATTTACCATCCCTTCCATACAACGCGACTGAGATGCTTTTAAATTTGTGTTGCTTTGTTGCTGATAGCACGCTTCTTAAGAGGATTAGAGAGTGTGTCTGGTCCATCAGCCAGATATCTATTTCACTTTGATTGTACGGGAACACGGTTGACTACCACAGTCTTGGCCAATTATGGAGTAATTAGAATGCTTTGTAATGTATATTTAACAGATTTCTAGGAGTATTTCTCAAATCCCTTGCATAGTTTTATTCATTTTGAACCCCACTCTCCTGTTTTTCCTTTACTTTCAATATGATTATCTTCAAAAGGAATTAAATCTGGTATTCTCCATTTCGAGAAATAAGGAAGCAGTTTACAAAGTTCAACTTTATATACTGTGATTCCTTGTAAGAGGAATAGTATAAAAGGAATTGCTTATAATAGGAACCCCAGTGGTCTGGAGCAATTCCTACTAATCACTGATCATGGTAAAAGTGGAATGCCAAAATGGAAACTGGCTGAGATCTCTAGACAAGGGATATTCTAGACTTGAAAAATTGGGGTGATAGATACTAAATGATTCCATTACACTGAAAGTGATGGGAAGGAGGCAGCTTTGGAGAGAGCTGTTGGTGCACTGTAAGTCTCTCTAGCTTCCATGAATGGAAAGGGGAGAAGGGTATTTCCTTCCTTGAAGTCTCCACAGTAGGAGGTCTTGGCAGAACTACTCTGAAAATTTGAGTGCTGTCTCTTGAAATTTCGGTGGCATAGCAACCTGGTGTCTGACACCTGCCTTGAACACAACAACAGCAATAATAAATGTTTGTTATCTGCTTCAGTAGTGGAGCAAAGATAAGAGCTGTGTGTTGAATGGCCTGTGCCCCTAGAGTTGACGCTGCAGATGCAGTATGGGTATTTACCATCATCTAGAAAAACAATCCTGCTTTCCCACCACACCCCCCATTACCCATACGAGAGAGAGAGAGATCTGGCATGGGATCTTCTGAGGTTGCTTCTAAACAGGGTTTAACAGCTCTCAGCACAGAATCTGGGTATCTCAGGGTTGAGAAGATCAGTATCCAGCCAAAGCAGATGTGTGTGGTGTCTGGTATGGGAAACTGGGTGAGAGAGCCCCGCCAAAGGAGGCTGAGGGTCTTTGAAGAATCCACAGAATTCTTCTGGAGAAAGTCAGTTTTAAATAGGACATCACATGACATACCACTCTACAAGACCACCGATCAGATAACAACTTGGTTGTGCCCTTTCCCATCATCCTACCCTGGTGAGGCTCAGAATACTCAGTGGGCAAATTAAGGGAGAAGGAGTTCAAACACTGGGGGGACAAGAGAGAAGAGACTGGCCACCTGCTGTCCTGAAACTTTAGTCTTCATGTCTGCACTGGGTCCCAGCTGGGGAAGGAGAGAAATCCCAACGATAAAAAAACATTGAGGGGCTTCCCTGGTGGCGCAGTGGTTGAGAGTCCTCCTGCCGATGCAGGGGACACGGGTTTGTGCCCCGGTCCAGGAAGATCCCACATGCCGCGGAGCGGCTGGGCCCGTGAGCCATGGCCGCTGAGCCTGCGCGTCCGGAGCCTGTGCTCCGCGACGGGAGAGGCCACACAGCAGTGAGAGGCCCGCGTACCGCAAAAAAAAAAAAAAAAAAGAAAGAAAAAACACTTGAGGTTTGATTATACCGTGGGACTGGATATTATATTTGCTAACATGAGAGTCTTTGTGTGTTTGTGTGAATTGAATTGACCTGGTAACTGTTTGCATGGGCTAACACTGTCACGAAAGATTGGGGTGTTTGTCATATTTACCCAGTGTCAGGGAAAGAGGCCACACTAAGGGGGACAGATTTGGAGGGACCATGAGAGGCAAAGATGAAGGTCCCCTGTGAGTCCTCCTCATTCAGTGTGATGGCTACATATGACACAGAGTCCTTAGTGGATTGACAGGGGTAGGAACAGGGCTTAATCTGACCTGAGGGATCAGAGAAATTGTCTGGAGAAGTGTCTGAGGTGAGTGTTGATTGATAAGTGAAAGTTGATAGACTGTTGAGGCCTGATTGTTCTTAACATAGAAGCATCTAGAGCCCAAATGTGCACCTCCTGAGGAATCTGAGCCTAGAAATTTACAAATTTGCTTGGACCCTTGATATCCACACTCTTGTCATTTTGCTTGACTCTCTCCTCCTCTCTTTCTGCCTGAAAACATTTCATATTCTCCACGTCATTCAGCCCTCACCCGTTTTCCCCAAAGGGTCAAGGTGGTTCATTCAAGCTATTGAAGGTAATAAACGAGGCCTGCCACACTGCTTTTCTTTAGGACGTGGTGTGAGACCCGGCAGGAATCTGTACGCCTCTAATCTCTCCCAGGTTCACCATTGCTGTCAGATGCTGCTTTCCCCTGCAAAACCCTCTTGGCGTTCTGTAATTTCCTGATACTGCAAGGTAACTGATATTGACAGGGCCTGTGAGGATGCCTTGGGAAAAACACATCAAACGACAACACTCAGCTGTCTTTACCTTGCCCCTCCACTTAGTTATGCAAACCACACCTGGCAGACACATCAGGAATCCATTAAAAGCCTGTGCCCTGGCCTGCCAGTCACTGAAATGGAGCATAGGAAGAATGATAAATCCAGCTGCAGTTAATTGAGCACCTACTGGGAGTCGAATCTTTTGATTAAAAGTACTTTGTGTATAGTATCTCTAAATTTCACCCCAAAACGGCAAGGGAGAGGTTATTGCTGCCATTTTGTGGGTGAGGAGAAATGATAGAGAGGGGTTAAGTAGAAATCCTGCTCTCATCAAGTGAGATCTGGAGTAGGATTTCTACTAAGTACTTTCTGGCCCCAGGGCGGGTGCCCGTTACTGGTCTTTATGTGGTAGGTGTGCCCATCCTTTAACTTAATTGTCAGAACGGTCTTTCCAGGAGAGCTTTTTCTGACTCCTCCAAACAGTCCCCTGAACGTGCTTCCTTCCCTTGCGCCCACAACCCTTTGTCCAGACCTTGAAACTGGCACTTAGCTTGTTGCTGTAAACATTTATGTATATGCCTGTTCTCCCATTAGCCTGGAAAGTGCCCAAGTGCCGAGATGGAGCTCTGGCCTTGTATTTTCACTAAATATCTAGGCCTGCTCTGCACACAATAGGACTTCTTCAAGTCATTGAGTGATCAGTGCATCGTCATTTATACATAAGAAATAAGGAACTCAGAGAGATGGTACAATAAACAGAGGTCACACAACTAGTCGCTTCGGAATCATAATCTAAAATCCTTGTCTCTTGACTTCACATATACAGCCGCTTCTTACATATTCAAGCTGGAATTAGTAATGTTTTTATGTGCCTCTGGAGGTATTATACTAGACTACCAAGGCAGAATCAGAAGGGTGTGTGTGTGTGTGTGTGTGTATGTGGGTGCATGTGTGCATGCACGCACACATGTATAAAAATGTAGAGTAATTTACCATTAACCTGGTAATTCTCCAGCTAGCCTCCCTGGTGATCGTAATTCCCATTTCTTTTCTTGAGATAACATTCCACCATGCCACAGCTTTCATTCAAGGACTGTTTGTTGAGTGCTTTTACCATGTTGCAGGCAGTGTGATAGACGTGGGCGTTACAGAAACATACAGATTTACTAATGTGAATTTCAGTGGTAAGAAGAGTACAGGATGCTTTGAGAATGGATGATAGAAAGCCTTGACCTAGGCTGGTTCTTCAGAGCGAGCGTCCCTGGAGGAGTGAAGACAGATTGGAGAGCTAAAGGAGAGATGAGATTTATGTCAAGAGGAGATAGATGAGGGGTTAGGGGCCCATGGAATGTTTGAGGAACTAAAGGGGGCTGACGTCACTGGACCCCAGGGATCAAGAGGACCAG